>NC_068422.1:65058812-65073812 GCF_023373465.1 Oncorhynchus keta
ACACACACTCGCACACGGAGGGCACAGACACAGCTCCTGTCAGGAACAGAAGGCAGTGCGACTACGTTTTATGATTATTTTGTCGTTTTCCCCCCCCCCCTACTTGGTTGTAAAGTACACCAGGTGGAACTCTCCCTCTCTCACCTCCCCTGGCTTCGCCCCTCTTCAGCTCATGAATAGTGTGCGTGTGTGTTTTAGGCTTCAGGAGGGCCAGGGTTATTATCTGACTGGAGCTCACACTGAGAAACACCCGTATGGGGTTTATCACACTGCTCCTCTCAGGTCTCCCTGGGTCTTTAGGAAACAGATTCCATTGTGTCATCTTTATGAATAAATTATAATATAATATAGTGTCCGGGGTGTTGGGGTGTGATGTTTTGGTTTGATGGTGTTGGAGACAAAAGCAGCACTTGATACTCGCGTTAGATTGGATGAGGAATGGTTGTGTTTGAAGCTCTCCCATCCCCAGATCGAGAGGAGGAGCATTGGGCGTCCCCTGACAGACAGAACTGGTCCCTGCTGTGTGCTAGAGGATCCATCAGGCGTGGTGACACGGCCCCATAATCTCCTGCTGATCTGAGAGAGAGACACAGACGGATGCGCAGATAAAGGCCCCTATGTCTGTGTGACGGGCAGCCTGGAGAGAGGGAGGAAGGGAGGGAGGAGGGATGGAGGGAAGAGGAGGAGTGACGGTACTGTGTTAAAGGTCGTCAGGCTCCCCTGTGAGGTTGAGTGGTATTTGAACCCCCTTATCTGGCTACCTGCAGGGCTGATGTCTCACCCCTAGCCTACGCCCTGTGTGTGTCTGTGTGCAGCGTTTGTCTGTGTGCGTGTGTCCTTGTGGGCGTGCGTGTGTGAATGTGCCTGATTGAGTGTGAGTGAGTGTGAGTGTGTGTGTGTGTGTGTGTGTGTGTGTGTGTGTGTGTGTGTGTGTGTGTGTGTGTGTGTGTGTGTAGTGACGGCGTATGGAGAGCAGGAATGGGTTTAATTGTGTGTGGCGGAATGCTGACAACCTTAGGATCAGGTGGCCTGCAGAGTGTCTGGGGCTCTGGGAAAGAGGAGGGGGGGGGGGCACTGGGACTCACAATGGAGACAGGTGGATGTGAAAAGGCCAGCGAGCAGCGAGGGATTTCGCCTGAATGAGCTAATGAGAAAATGAAGCTCATGCCTCTCTCTCTCTTCCCATCTCTCTCTCCGTGCGTGCGTATGTGTGCGAGTACGTATATACCCACTCTGAGGGGTGAATTTAAATATCTTGTCGGTTATTTTGACGCCATTACATTCGGAGCACCACACAGAGACAGTGTGATGTGCATGCCTACATCAATTCGTAAAATAGCTTTTAACCAACACTACATCCCTCTTTCCAAAAGTACCTCTAAAAGCATTCCAACAACCCCTTAAACTTGTAGAAAGTGATTCCATCCATGTAGAGGCCCATATGTCTTTGAGGGACTGACAGTTACAAGCAAAGGCTTTTGTTGCAAATAAGGTAATGGAAAATGCCAGTACTCAAGAAGTCCATCTCCAAGAAAACCAGCTGTACTGAATTGATGAACCACGAGTGTCCTGTCTGTGAATACCTATGTGGTACTGCCATCTACATTGTTATTTGACCTACAGTCATAATACTGCTTAGATTCTATGACATAAATATTGCTTTAAAAAAAAAATCTATTTTAAATGTATGTCATCTACGGTATTTATTTATTTTAAAAAATATATGGAAATTGTCAGTTTATTGCTACATATAAATCATCAAATCAATTCAAATGTTATTTGTCGCAGAGACATGTTTTGCAGATGTTATCGCAGGTGCAGGTAAATCCTGGTGTTTCTAGCTCCCACAGTGCAGTAATAGCTAACAAAACACACAATACACACAAATCCCAAAAAGAAAAAGAAAGAAAGGAAGAAATATCAGAATTATATATGTGTAGGATGGTGTGTATAGACAGTATATGAATGGAAAACGTCTGTACAGTGGTAGTTATTGTGAATGAGCCTGGACTAGAATACGGTATTTACATGAAGTGGGTAGAACAGTATGTAAACATTATTCAAGTGATCCGTGTTCAATGACTATGTATAGTACATAGATAGGGCAGCAGTCTCTAAGGTGCAGGGAGTACCGGGTGGTAGCCGGCTAGTAACAGTGACTAAGTTCAGAGCAGGGTACTGGGCGGAGGCCGGCTAGTGGTGACTATTTAACAGTTTGATGGCCTGTTTTTCTCTTGGTCTCAGCTTTGATTCACCTGTACTGTCCCCGCCCTCTAGATGGTTGTGGGGTGAACAGGCCGATGCTCAGGTGGCTGAGGGCCTTGATGATCTTCTTGGCCTTCCTGGGACACTGTAGATGTCCTGTAGGGCAGGCAGTGTGCTCCCGGTGATAGATTACAAAGCCCAGCAGTTGAGGACGGTGCAATTTCCATACTATGCAGTGATACAGCCTGACAGGATGCTCTCATTGGTGCATCTGTAGATGTTTGTGAGGGTCTTAGGTGCCAAGCCAAATGATTTCAGCCTCCTGAGATTGAAGAGGCGCTGTTGCACTTTCTTCACCACATTGTCTGTGTGGATGGACCATTTCAGGTTGTCAGTGATGTTCACGCCGAGGAACCTAAATATTTTCACCTTCTCCACTGTGGCCCCATTGATGTGGATGGGGGTGTGCTCTCTCTGTTGTCTCCTGAAGTCCAAGATCAGCTCCTTCGTTTTGTTGACATTGACAGGGAGGTTATAATCCTGGCAACACTAACCTGTGTTCAAAATGCAGAGTATTTCATAGTCCCTTTCTAGAGAAAGGAAAAGTGTTTCTTGTCATAAGGAGCTATTGAGGAGATGGCGCAGGTAATGTTCTGGTCAGATTGTCCTTGGGTATTTGTGTTTTTTTGTCTTTTTATGCGGTATCTCATTCAAATGCACATCAAACTTGGAGAATTAGCTAAGAGGTGCTTTTAGACGCTATAAACACCATCTAACAAAATCATCCCTGGAGCTCCATTCCTTTCACCTCCATTGCACTCTTCAACGATACCCTTTATATGGCAACAATTACACATGGAGATCAGCTATACAGAGTCTTCCCTGCTCCTGCACTTGGCTGGCAACATGATTTGTCTTTTGTCAGAAAACAAGCACCCTGCTATAAATGGGAACACATCATTGTTCTTGATGCATTATTTCTGTGAAAATAAGTGTAACTAATGGGGGCGAGAGCAGTGTGGGGGAGGGTGGTGGGGGAGGTGCGTGGTAGAGAGGCTGCAGTGTGGGGGAGGAAGGGCATGGGGGGGAGACAACGAGACGATGGAGCCAGGGGAAATTTGAATAAAGTGAGAGAGGAGAGAGCAGGGCCAGTCATTATCACCTGGGCTTAGTCCACATGAGGCGGCCTGCCGAGCCCGACGTGCACAGGGGAGAGCTCATTTTCTTACCCCACTAATCAATAGATCCTTTGTGTGATTGGATACGATTGAGACGTCAGCGGTAGGCAGGCAGGCTCACGCTGTGGGGACCTGCTGAATTCATCATCAAACTCCCATCAACCCCCCATCACCAGCTTTCTCTCTCTCTCTCTCTCTCTCTCTCTCTCTCTCTCTCTCTCTCTCTCACACACACACACACACACACACATGCACATAAGCATCTCCCTCCTCCCTCTCTCCCTCCCTCTCTGCATCATCCTCTCAGGACGAGTCTTTTAAAACACACCAATCTGAGAGGGTCTAGTTGGGACCACTGAGACCTGCTCTACCCTGGTCTCGCTCTCTCTCTCTCTGCTCCACTGTCTCTCTATCTGTCCCTCCCTGCTCTCTGAGTTGAGCCACCGCCACAGTCTGAGGTGAGATAAGATTGTTTTGCCGTGCGGTACCAGGGCTGCTATTCTTTTTGTGCAGTCGATTCTTTCATCTGTCTTCAGAGGGATTAATTATAGTGTGTTGTTGGGGTGGAAGGGTGGGAGGGTTGGGGGGGGTGTAGCTCATCCAGAGCTCCCCACCGTGAACTGAAACGTATTTACAGACACCCCACTGACAAGCAAGCCTACAACCCCTCTCTCTTTCCCTCCATACCCCCCCTGCCACACACACACACACACACACACACACACACACACACACACACACACACACACACACACACACACACACACACACACACACACACACACACACACACACACACACCCACTCTACCTCTCGCAAATCCCAATTACTGCTACCACTGCCCCCCCTTTTCTCTCTCCCCTCCCACTCCATCCTTCCTTCCCTCCCCCCTCCACACCCCTCGCCCATCCCACAGCATGCAGACAGCACACATCCAGGTGAGCCCATAGACTTCACAAACCGCAGGACCAGTGTGTGGTGGGACCCCTCAGTCTTGAGCCTCTTATTAAGGAGACATTACATAGTGCTGTCTCATGGCCTCCCTATCCCCATCGCTCCATCACACCACAGCACAGCACACAGTGCCACCTCAGGCTGCATAGTGGATGTGCACTCACACCAGTTGTCTTTGATGAGTCTCTCAGAAAGGAGTCTTGAGTTACCAGACTTTGCATTTTTTCATTCATCGGGAATGTCAGGAGTGTGACATACGAGATATTTGAAAGTCATTTCAACAATCACTATTTATCAGTGTTGATATTGTGCACTTGTGCCTGCTCATTGATTGCTGGTGGTTACTAGGGCTGTGGACTGGGTCTGAATGGCTGTGTAATTGCAGGGCTCGTGCTCCAGTGTGTGAGGGCTGATGGCTCAGTGTCCTGCTGTGTGGAGTAGAGTCGGCAGGCGGCTGCTCTATTGGCCCAGCCCTGACCCCAGGCCCTGCTTCCTCTCTGGGCCTTTGATGAATGACTACCTACCCAGCGGGGGTGGAGGTCTCATGGAGGGCCACGGCTGGTTGGAGGAGGTTTGTTAAAACACTGCAGCGGCTGGACTGGCAGGTGCCCCCTTTAAACACTTGTTAGGAGATGACATGGATATAAAGAGGAAAACATCACAGACAGCAGTCGGCAAAGCCTCCGCTCTCTGCTTGACGCACCATGATGATAAATGATATGACATGCCAGCTGAGTGTTTACAATGGAGTTAAAGATATTACGAGCTGTTATTGTATCGCAGTGATTTTAAATGGGGCAATTGGTGCAATAATCCTGAAAGGTGTTATTGAACTGCGCTGGGCACATGTAGTCCTTTTATTATTAGCTTCATTGGTTTGGTTGAGGATGTAAGTATCATTTCTAATCATAAAGTGGAGCCCTCCCAGACATTAAGATTGACTTTGTGTCTGTGTGCTCTCTAACAAAGAGGAAGGGCACAGTGTTTCTGGGTAATGTATTCATTTGAGGGGCTGTGACAACAGCAGTGAGAAATAGAGCCAGAGGACACTAATTGATCAAGTCTATTCTCTCCACCAACAATTCTTTGTGGTTTATGGGAGAAAAAAAATTGCCACAAAGCTGTTTTTCCCCAGAGTTCAGAGGGAATATGAAAAAAATGAGCGTTATTAAAATTCATGTGTGCAGCTCGGCTTCGCAGCAGATGTTGGCATAATTAAAGAGAGGAAAGAAGTCTGAAATTAATTTCAGGTTTAATGTAAATTTCAGTGATTGGCAGAGCTGTGCTAATCACCACTCATGTACAAAGAAAATATGCATGCCCCGAGCATGCACACACACTAACACACACACAAACACACACATGCAGCCTCGCACACACACACTTACTGACACGTACACATACAGTCAACAGACACACAGTCACCAGGTGCACTGACACTGACAGTCGCATTCACAAACACCTACTTGTAAAACAGTGCCATTTTAACACCAGCACTAACCATACAAGCACATAGTATAAAATCAATTCTAAGATAACATGAATCCATATTCCGCTTATTTAAACCCACAGATCCCCAGCGGTGGCCGAATAGGTTGCTTATATATCAGGTCCGTACATAAATAACCATGTTCAGACAAACATGCTATTTTAATTCCCCGTAGCCATCTTCCAATCCTGACATAATGCTGTTCTTTGGCACGGCATGCGTATGTACACTGTGCATACCAAACATTACGAACACATTCTGCCCTCAGAACAGCCTCAATTCGTCAGGGCGTGGACTCTTCTTCAACCTGTCTCCTCCCCGTCATCTACACTGATTGAAGTGGATTGAACAAGTAACATCAATAAGGGATCATAGCTTTCACCTGGTCAGTCTATGTCGTTGTCAGAGCAGTTCCTAATGTTTTGTACACTCAGTGTAAATGTGTGCATATATTAGTGTGTAAATTGTATATTTGTGTGTGTTCCTATACCGCCACCCTTCCACACACCTCTCTCCTCAGCTGAGCATCCTCGCACATGTACCCAGTAGTCCCGTCGTCACAGATGGAGACAAACTCCCTCTTGCACCACACACCAGCTGTCCAGGATGCAATTATACTGGGCTGCCCAGATCTGCCGCCTGAGGAAAGGAGGAGGAGGAGAGGAGGAGAAGAGAGGAGGGGGGAGGGGGAGGGAGAGGATAGTTGTTTTAAAACTAAAACAGAGCTTGCCTGCCTGGGCCATTCATAATTCATAAAGCCTCCTTCCACATAGGAGCTCTGATCATCACAGGAGCAGTAGTAGGGAAGTAGTCCACCCAGGGAGGCAGAAACAGAACAGCCTGGGGAAGGATAGAGAGATCCTTCCTGCTACAGTACACACCTGTCCCTTTACCTGAGTTCCTTTCCACTTCACTGGCTCAGCACATATGGAATCCCCACAGACACATACAGCATTAGGTCCATACATTATGTCCTGTATGTATGTCCACATAACGTGGTGAGAGAAGAGAAAGCCACACCACACCAGGACTGCTGTTTATATACTGGATGTACAAAAAGAAATGGCAATGAGAAACAACACAACGGGGGTCATTATTGAACCTGGTTTTGTTTCGTTTTTCCTGTTGTTGATAGAAATGAATTGAATCAGTGTTGTTGAGGGAGTGGAGTGGGGCAGCCTTGTTGTGTGTACGGTACAGTAATTGTCTCCTTCACTGTGGTTGTAGCCCAGTAGCGGTATAGTGGTTGATTACTCCAGCGTGGCCATAACCCTCTGCCGCCCTGAACACGGCTGTCATGCCTCTCACAGCCCCCCCAGCAACCCTGCTCCAAACTCACTCAAGCAAAAGAGAGCAGAGGGCTTGGCTTGTGTGTGTGTCTGTGTGTGTGTGTGTGTGTGTGTGTGTGTGTGTGTGTGTGTGTGTGTGTGTGTGTGTGTGTGTGTGTGTGTGTGTGTGTGTGTGTGTGTGTGTGTGTGTGTGTGTGTGTGTGTGTGTGTGCGTGCGTGTACGTGTGTGTGTTTTGGAAGCAGAAAAAATGGCTGCACAATAGAAGTCTCAGCTTCTTGCCTTCAGGGCCTTGACCCCTTCTGCCCATTCTCTCTCCCTCAGCCAATTTCTATTCTACTGTCACAACAAAAGGACAAAGCATTTTTAAATGTTTGAGGTGCTCAATGATGGAACATGAAATAGGCCATCATGTCTAAAACTACTGGAATCTTGGCTCTTTATCTCTATTTCTCTAAAGTTCTAATGAATAAGTCAGACTTGTATTCATTCTCCTCATCACTACCTGGTGGCGGGTAGCCTAGTGGTTAAGAGTGTTGAGCCAGTAACCAAAAGGTTGCTGGTTTGAATCCACGAGCCGGTATGGTGGAAATATTTGCCGTTCTGCCGTTGAGCAAGGCATTTAACCCGAACAGTTACTCCTCGGGTGCTGATTAAGTCGATTAAGGCATCGCCCTGCACCTCTCTGATTAAAAGGGGTTGGGTTAAATGTGGAAGTGTGGACACATTTAAGTTGAATGCATTCAGTTGTCCCCCTTTCCTGGTTCAATCAACGTCGCTGTTGAGTGTCTCCTAGTGGTTTTCAGGTCGTAGGTTAAGTGTTGAGAGTGTGTTTGTGTTGTTAGTGGGGCCATAACACGGTCATGGCATGTCAGTGGCACCTTTATCAGAGCGGCTGCCTGCTTCCTTCCAGCAGCTGCTTCCATTCCCTGTTCATGGGAGAGGAAGCAGGTGGCCCGGAGGGTTACAACCAGAGACTGTTTCATTTACGCCAAGGCTTGGGCTAAATCCAGTTGATCCTGCTTCCGTCTGTTAAACTAATGGCTGAGAATCACAGACACAGTGGCTCAGGTTAACATCAGCCTCGCCCACATACCTCCCTCTCTCGCTACAAGACCCCACCACTCGTAAGGTCTACATCTGGAGTCTGCCTGCCCACCTCCACCACCCAAATTAAAATGAGGAGGCCAAAAAGATATTTTCCAATTCACCAGATGTGAGTCATTTAATCTTGTGATTCAAATGAGTTTTGTGTTGTGTGAACAGATGTCCGCACCCCGCCTCCTTTATCAACATTAGCTGATTGGGTTTTAGCATGCAGCTTGCCGTGCCTCTCTCTGCCTCTCAGGTACAGCCACGTTAATCTGGGGCTGTGCAGCTGTGTTGGGAGAGGGGTTAGGGAGAGGTGGAGAGAAGAGGAGGAAAGAGAGAGCGAAAGAGATGTCAGTCCCCATGACCAGCCCTTCACCATGGCAGCGCCCCTTCTGTACACACACACACACACACACACACACACACACACACACACACACACACACACACACACACACACACACACACACACACACACACACACACACACACACACACACACACACACACACACACACACACACACACACACACACAACACAACAGGAACTAGCATATGGCACCACGTAAATACAATCACACACAGTACTAAGATCGCGAAACATGCAGAAAAAACCCACAAACAGCCATATAGTAGGTAATATGTGAGTTTGACTGTATTGTGTGTTGTTTGTGTGTGGGTGGTAGTAAGGACGAGAGTGTGGCAGTGGCCTCATCTCTCCCTCAGATAATCCTTCCCTGGCTCCCTGGCTCCCTGGCCCATGGCGACTCATGCTGGGGACACCTGCAGCAGAGTGAACGTGGGTTTCTGCTCTAATGGGGTGTGTGTCTGTGTCTGACTGTCTGTTTGTCATGGGGGTCCAGCATGCCACGTCCTCCACCACCTCACACACTGCTCTGCCCCTACGCACTCAGAATTGAGACGTTAGCCAGCTGTGTGTGTGTGTGTGTCCATACAGCGTGTGTGTGTGTGTGACTCCTGTGATCCGCCCTATGTAGTGCTGAGCATCTCTAACCTGCGTTTGTCAGGGGGGTGAAGATGGTGGCGCAGGCGACCAGCCACCGGTGAGTTTGTTTACGCAGCCGCTGCCTTACAACAACGGGCCTCTTTCTTTCAGCACACCTGTTCCCAGTCCCTGATATCACCAGCACACACAGACACACTACACAAAGACCACCTCTGGCCCCTGGAGTGGAGGGAGATGGAGGGATAGAGGGAGAGACAGAGGGAGGTAGAGAGATGTCGAGAGAGAGGCGTAGACAGAGGACAGAGGGGGAGAGAGCTGGAGGGAGGGAGGGAGGTAGAGAGATGTCGAGAGAGAGGCGTAGACAGAGGACAGAGGGGGAGAGAGCTGGAGGGAGGGAGGGAGGTAGAGAGAGAGGGATTGAAGGGGTGAGAGCGAGAGGCTGGCTGGCAGGGTGCTGTGTCCCTGGTCGCTCTGTGCTGTGCCGTGCCACTCCCCCTTCCCTCCTCTTCCCCGGGAGTTTATCGGATGCGCTCAGCTTCGGAGCTCATTAAAAAGCACCCATTATCCCGACATTTGCACGCATCACATGCAAAACTAATTTACTTGTAAGAAATTAAAAGTTCATTTTAATTGAGCTCGCGCTGCAGTATGCAAATGAGGAGTACATAATGTACATCGATGCGGAGACATCACACCGGAAGAGGACTTAACCCTTCCCTGACTGAGGGAGAAACCGAGCCAATGTTCTGTGAATAAAAAGGTCCGTCTGACAGTCTACACAACCACAATATGGAAAAGGCGCTGTTCATCAAATCTACAATAACATCAACCAGTTGCTTAGCTCTGCTTGATGCCGGAGATCGTCTGAGAGATGGAACTGATGTGTCACTGCTCGGCCTCTCTGGTGATTTGGCATGCTGAATTAACTTCCACCTCTGTGACTTTATTGTGTTGTGTCTGCCTCCTCAAAGCCTGGCATCATTAAATAAGAACAAAGAAGCCAAAGCAACATGGAATACGTGGAATAGCCTGTTTGTTGATAAGTGGACTATGTCTACTGTCTGAAAAACGGATGCCTTTGACATTCTCTGCTGATTTCCATGACTGAATTTGTTCAGGTCTTTTATTATTTGCAGAAAAGCACATTTTGTTTTAAACGGGAGTATCTCACCATATGACCGAACTCTTAAATGCCACTTAGTAGTTTACTGTTATACGGATTCATAATGACCCAGTCTTACCAACCATAGCAGGGATGGGCAACTTTCATGGGGATCTGAAGTCATCATGAGAATCTGCGTACCTACATCTGCTGCTAGACTAATTTACCAATCCCTTCCCCAAAAATCTGATCTGGGCTAATTGAGTGACTAACAGTGACTGACATAACAAGATAAAAACTGCTGATGCACAACCACATTTAGAAATTTCACCTTGTGTATTCTACTGTTCGAATATGCAACACTAAGTTGAGACCACGACGACAACAAGCAAACAAAAACAACATTTGAATGACAGCTAACAATCAGTGTGCATGGATGGGTGAATGTGAAGTGAATTAAGCCATTGAGAATCCCTCATTTGGCAGTGATGTCCACAGCTCAATAAGCCAGACAGTGTAGTGTAGTGAAACTGGCTTCCTGTAGATCCATAGCCATCCACCGACTAGCGGTCAGGGGTCATGTGGAGAGGTCATGTAGGTGCAGTAAATAAGATGGAGCTGAGCTTTGATCTCCTCTCTGTGCTGACTTATCCCTGGAGGACCTTCCGTCTGAGCCACGGCCCTGACCCGGTGACCCCTGCCGACCCCTGTGACCTGCCAATGTAGACAGGGCTTTTGCATTCATACACAGGGCAGAGTCAGAAATGTCAGAATACTATGCTCCGTAGATAACACCCACCCAATCAATACATGATAAATGAGCTGGAATGGTAACGGCCGATCCTCCCTGAAACCCTGCTCAACTCAATCATTGAGAAACAATGAGAAACACTGCTGGACTTTCTGGTACTACTATATTCATGTTGAACATTCCCCACACATCAAGGTGGCTCTACCTACCCACAGTATTCAACTCATCAGCATGTCTGACTGTGATTGGTGTCTACGTTGCCAATGTACAGAATGCGACAGTCATGCTCATTACTGTACATACTGTGCAGTGGAATGAGGCCTGAGACGTGATGTGATGGGAGTGGGGGTTAGGACATGTAATCATGTTTCATGGGGGTGGTGGATTACACTCTGCATGTTGTTGTGATTATACTGTTATCACTGAGAGAGAGGGTCTATAGGACATGTAATCATGTTTCATGGGGGTTGTGGATTACACTGTGCATGTTGTTGTGATTATACTGTTATCACTGAGAGAGAGGGTCTATAGGACATGTAATCATGTTTCATGGGGGTTGTGGATTACACTCTGCATGTTGTTGTGATTATACTGTTATCACTGAGAGAGAGGGGACATGTAATCATGTTTCATGGGGGTGGTGGATTACACTCTGCATGTTGTTGTGATTATACTGTTATCACATGTTTCATGATTATTGTTATCACTGAGAGAGAGGGCCTATAGGACATGCAATCATGTTTCATGGTGGATTACACTCTGCATGTTGTTGTGATTATACTGTTATCACTGAGAGAGAGGGTCTATAGGACATGTAATCATGTTTCATGGGGGTTGTGGATTACACTGTGCATGTTGTTGTGATTATACTGTTATCACTGAGAGAGAGGGTCTATAGGACATGTAATCATGTTTCATGGGGGTTGTGGATTACACTCTGCATGTTGTTGTGATTATACTGTTATCACTGAGAGAGAGGGTCTATAGGACATGTAATCATGTTTCATGGGGGTTGTGGATTACACTGTGCATGTTGTTGTGATTATACTGTTATCACTGAGAGAGAGGGCCTATAGGACTTGGTAATGTTGATGCTGGATCCGCCCCATATCACACAGAGGGCAGAGGTGCCACTTGGGGATAGTGGCAAGTGAGGCGGGCACCTGTAGGGCTTGACTGACACAGCTCTGTGCTGGGCGGGCGGGCACGTGTTTAGCTATAGTGTGCGGCACCTTAATGAAGGAAAGTGTTGATTTGGCACGCGCCCTAATAGGATCAAAGCGCCCAATTGGCTCCCGGCTGACTGACAGCGGTGTAGGGTTGGCAGGAGACCAGAGAGGAAGTGAGACGAGCACACAGACACACACACACACCCACACACACACCTACACACACAGAGTGTGATGGGAATGCAGCACTCACTCAGACACGACATGCATGCATACACACACACACACACACACACACACACACACACACACACACACACACACACACACACACACACACACACACACACACACACACACGCACGCACGCACACACACACACACACACACACACACACACACACACACACACACACACACACACACACACACACACACACACACACACACACACACACACAGTTGGTGGAAATACACAGTTGGTGAAAAAACACAGCAGAGGTTCTCACTCTTTAACACAGAAGTACTTCATTAGATATGCCACATCTTTAGGATACAGGAATGCGGTGCTGAAGACACATGGACAGTACTTGATTCTATGTTTCTCTTGAACATGCTGATCCATATACTGTGTGAGGGCTCCATATAAACCTTCTAATCAAAATGAGTCAGAAGTGGTAGAAAGTGTTTCATAAAACGTTAGAGTTGTGTATGTGACAGCTACCGACTGCAGTCATTCCTCCTACTCATATGAAATAAGTAAACACTAGAGATGACAAGATGCTTTCAGGTGCTACAAATAAAAATAACCTTTCAAGCCTTGTCATCTGTAAAATGATGTGCAACCATATAATTATTCATTTTTTAAAGTATAATAAACACATTCAAATATGAAATGGCAAAGTAATATTGAAGAGCCGATTTATACATATTAAAGTACTATGAACTACTGCCTTTGTCTGTGTGTGCTGTACTGTGTGTGTGTGTGTGTGTGTGTGTGTGTGTGTGTGTGTGTGTGTGTGTGTGTGTGTGTGTGTGTGTGTGTGTGTGTGTGGTAAGTGCAGTGTCTCAGCTGGCTGCAGCTCATTGAGAGTAGTGATTTATTGTCCTGAAGTGTTTTATTTTGGCTGGGGTGCACAAATGCCCCCAAGGGCTGCAGTACAGATCCACTAAGCACACAATCTGAGATGAGAGGCCCGGGTGTGTTGACCAGAAAAGGCCTGGACAACCCTACTCACATCTCCTCCTTGACACAGTTATCTACAGTATGTGCCTGAAAACAGAAAGACAGACAGAAAGAGAATAGAACAGAAGAAGAAAGAGGGGAGACAAAGAAGAGAGGAGGAGATGCACCAAACTGCACATGGAAAATCCTCCCTCTGTCCCCTCTCCTCCCTCTGTCCCCTCTCCTCCGAATTAGAATGCAAATGTTTTATTTTCTATTTGCCTCACCCCCCCATACACCCCCTCTATCTCCCTCCCTCACTCTCTCCCCACCCTACACCCCCTCTATCTCCCTCCCTCACACTCTCCCCACCCTACATCCCCTCTATCTCCCTCCCTCACTCACTCTCTCCCCACCCTAAACCCTCTCTCTCTCCCTCCCTTACTCTCTCCCCACCCTACACCCCCTCTCTCTCCCTCACTCTCTCGTCTCCTCGATCCTTTTGTCTCAAAATTAGTGAAGCAGAGTGCTCGGGCGGCTAATTATGTATTCAAATGAAAGAGGCTCGTTAATGTTGCACAGGGGAGAGTGGAGATGATTGGGAGAGGATGATGGAATTGAAATGAGCGCTCCGGTGTTGGCGGCAGTGCATCTGGAACCAGCGGAGCGCGTCCCGGCAGATGTCACCTCCCGGGGGGGTGTAGGGAAGGGGGCGCAGCGAGGGAGGGGGTCCGTTGGTCAGACAGGAGATGCACACCTCACAATGACAGGAAGGAGGGAGGAGAGGAGGGGGGGCAGTGCTTTGTCTCTGCAGAGGACACAAAGAATGGCACGCCTAATTTAGCTTTGCAGGGGGAAAAAGATGGAAGATTAAATGGCTAATGAACAGAACATTTTTGTTTTTCCTCTCCTATGGAGTCAATGGGTATTCTAACGCTGTGACCTGCTACAGCATGTGTCTACAGTCATCCACCATCAGACACCAGTTATGTATGACTACTCTGTGTGTCTGTAGGGGTGTGTTTACTGTGAACTGCAGGAGACAATGCGAGTATTTGTGTGCGAGGATTGTGTGTAATTGGGTTTAGATCGTCTGCAGAGCTACACATTTGCTCATTATACCAGTGTTATATATGATGATAGCATGTGTTCAGCTGTTTACTTGCATGGCCTAAATAGATAGCAGCTACAGATTAAATGATAGCAGCCACCGCGATTCTTCCTAGCGTTTATCTCTGTGTGGAAACATAGTTGTATGAATATACGTACGACTAGAGGCTTCTGGCACTACGGTATGTAAGCTGACTGGATCTTTCTGTGGTTCGTGGTCCTGTGGAGGTTTGTGTCAAGAAGCCGAGCTGTGAGGGATCCTGCCTTGCTGTCTGGCTGGCCCTGCTGCAGTGGAAAAACAAACGGCCTGGAGAAGGAGAAACACTGCAAGGCTTTCAGATGAACCCGCTTCACCATCTGCTCTGTGTCCTTCATCTGACATCCTCCTCACCCGCTCTGCTCTGCTCTGTCCTCCCAGCACACGCTCACACATACATATACAAGCTCACTCACACATACATATACAAGCTCACTCACACATGAGTGGAAAAACACACACACACACACACACACACACACACACACACACA
>NC_068422.1:65078812-65091312 GCF_023373465.1 Oncorhynchus keta
CACAGCAGCGAAAGGAGAGGAGGAGAGGAGTAAAGATACAGGAGCATATGTGAGAGAATAGAAGAGGGATGAACGCAGCAGCGAGAGGAGAGGAGGAGAGGAGCATCTGCAGCCTCCCAGACAGGTTGTTTTGGTATTCATGCTGTTGGCTGACTGGAATATTGAAGATGGCAGGCCTTGCATAGCTGTGTTGTTGTGTTGGGCAAGGGGGAGGTAGGAGTGAGACAGATATCAGTCTGCCCCCACCACCACCTCCTCCCCTCCACCTGGCAGCACCACCTGGCCTTCCCGCTGCAGGCCCAACAGGACTCACTCTCTCTGGGCAGAGCTCCCTTTGTACCACCAGCTGATTTATCCTCCCTCCTCCACCCTACAGCTCAGATAACAGCCATATTAACTGGCCCAGTTGACCTAGACACCTGATATACTCGTCCCACTGAGAGTCCTCCCTCCCCCCCTGCCTGTATGGAGATTACTGTCTCCAGGGTTACAGCTAAGGACAAACAGAGTGTGATGGGAATGCAGCACTCACTCAGACACGACATGCATGCACACACACACACACACACACACACACACACACACACACACACACACACACACACACACACACACACACACACACACACACACACACACACACACACACACACACACACACACACACACTGTAAATTGTGTGCATACTTTTTTTCATGTACATTACTCTACTCGGGTATGCACATTCAATACACTCATACAGAATGAGCATACCGCCATAACTATAAACTGTCCAGATAGGAGGTTGGTGCCAAGATAAAAAATGAGACAACCAGGACCCCACAATTCCCAATCCGTATGAGGAGTAATTACTTATTAGTTTCTAATTAGCTGGTAATTTAAAGTGAATGTGATTAGAGAGGATTAGAGCGGGATGTGGACTACAGTGTAATCAGGTGCTTCTCAGGTGGGAGAAGACTGGAAGACTGTCTGGCTGGTTGAGGAGAGGAGGCACTGTACTGCAGCAGGTGGAGGGGAGAGAGAGACATGGAGGAGACTGTCTCTGAGCCAAATATAAGCCATATTTTGGAAGGAACACTGACACAGATACTGGAGGGTAGAAGGGAACGAGTGAGGTAGGAAGTGAGGTAGGAAGTGATGGAGGAAGTGATGAACGGAGTGGAGAGTGGCAAGGTGAGAGGAGGAAGGTGGTGAGACAGGAACAGGGTTGGTTGAAAGGAGAATACGAGAGAGTCATGTAAGTATAGTGTTAGTGTTGGGGTCAAATCTGAATTGTGTTGCGAATTGCTCTTTAATTCCAATGTCATTTGAATTTGAATTGCATTTGAATGAAAGGAAGTCAAATTAAATTCAACAAAATTCAAAAGGATTATTTATACTCAACATCACCATAGAAATGTTTGTTTTGACATCAGGTATGGTTACCAATAACATGTAGCATGAGGTTGAATCATTACATTTTTAAATTCATTCTCCTAAAATAATTTGTAATAATTATAGTGGTCTGGAAATATTCTAAGATCAGGTTGTAGGTTGTCAATGTTGTTAATATTTCATGATTCCCTTAATGTTTCTAAATATCTGAAAAAAGACATGTCCCAGAAAGCATTCGATCAAACACTGCAGTATGGAAAGGAACAATCCAACGCAGTGGTTCCCAAACTTGTGAAAATCTGTAATCATATGAAACAAATGAAGTACTTGTTTCTCTTCAAATGGGTATAGAATACAACCTTTTAGTGTCAACTGAGGACCTCTTACAATATTCGAATGCGCTTTCATGTCATTATTATGTGTCTGGACAGCCGGCGGGACCTAAAATGTTGTGAATATGAATACAGCATTAACAAGGGGATATCATTTTTACAAGTTGGGTCCCCTGCATATTCATTTTAGGGTCGTGTGCAGTAAAAGTGTGAGAACATCTGATCTAACGTTTCACGACGAAGAAAAATACTGTTTGACATATCTGAGTTATAATCAAACTCATTTTGAAATGTGTGTATTCTTTGCATTAATAAGTGGCACATAATTTCAATAAAGTCATTTTCAAATGAATGAGACTTTAATGTTTCATGTCTCAGTTGAATTGGTTTGAATTAAATTCTACTTCCTTCAACTCAAATGGAATTCAAATGAAATTTCAGTTAATTGTTTGAATTTCAGTCAATTCAGATATTCCAAATTGACTCCAACCCTGTACAGAGTGAATGGCGATGGTATGGAGACAGTTTACAAAGTGGAGGGAGGAAGCGAGCGATGGCGGACGGCGGTGCTGCTGCACTTGGAAAGCTGCCCCCACATCTGCTTCCACGATGTGAGCTCAGCGCCGCTGCCATCAGCTGTCGGCTTGGACCGTTGTCAAGTGGAGCAGGAGAGCAGCGTGGCTCTGTGCCTCCGTGTTTCCCTGTGTGTTTCCCTGTGTGTTTCCCTGTGTGTTTCCCTGTGTGTTTCCCTGTGTGTTTCCCTCAGTGCCGACGCTGTTTGTTTCAGCTCCCTGCAGGGTTCTGTGTGTCCGTAGGGGGACCGCCCCTCTTCTCTCTGTGGAGCAGACAGCCAGGCTGGGTCGGGTCTCTGCTCAGAGACAACGTGACATAATCTCACTGTCAGCCCTCGACCCCCCTGAGGACTTACAAGGTGCTCTTGTTTACCTATAGATCTGTCGTGGTAGAGCGTCATCAAGGATGTTATGTATGAGAAATGTCATTTACATACTACCTCCTCGCTCTTGCCAGGCACTAACATGAGGGTCTGTGCTTCCTTGGCCGTATTTGATCCATTTATGGACAGAGCGAGAGGAAGACACGTGGAACCCTGAGGGGTTTGAGTGGGTGAGTAGGAAAGGGACTGGTGTGACCTATCAACTGACACATACTAAACCGCCCCATTCCAGACTGTGTCTGAGAAGAAATAGGCTTCAACCCTAAACAAAACAACAAGCCAATCTGTCATAGAAATGCTGGCACCCAAACAGGATGTGTGTAGAAATGCATTACAACATCCAGCCCAATTATCAAGACCAAACAAAGAATGTGAAGTGTTCCAATGCATTAGAGAAGGTAGTAAATTATGCCTCGATGTATTTAAGAGCCACCATTAAGTTTCACAGACAGAAATCAGTTAGTCAACACTCCCATTCACTCCCCACCCATCTTTCTAATAAAACACTGAGAGGAAAACAGAGGAGAGAGAGAGAGAGAGATGGCTAGGCTACAGATACTGAATAAGAAATTAGAAAAAAAAGCTAGGATAATGTCAGGGGAAAAAATAGATGGGGATGCAAAGAGGGTGAGAGAGAGAGGAGGAAGTGAGAGGAGGGGAGAGAAAATGCTTTGTACGTGGCCTGTTGTTGTGCAGAATGACGAAATAAATAAATAAGTCAGTGCCTGGTTGCCCATGAATATTACATTAGGAGGCGAGTGGGGAAGTGTGCTGCCTGGAACATCTGGTGTGGTCCACAGGGACCCTTGTGGCGAGAAAGCTTCAACTTCGGGAGAAGAAAACTGCCAATGAAAAGAACTATGAGCAGACCTTTGCATCATATGGCTGATTTGTTTTGCTAATTTGATTTTAACACCACTAGCCACGATAAAAGCTGATAAAAACGACGGATGCTATTGTTATTTAGGTGTGCGTTGGTACATTTTTGATGAGGTAAAACATTTTGTGTAGGCTTCATTACTTCTTTAAAATCAGCTTCATAATCATATTATTGGTGTTTTTGAGAAGTAGGTTTACATTTCTGTTTTAAGTGTGGAGTCGTAAGGTGCCTATTGAATGGTTTATTGAGTTTTTGCCGCCTTTCTCAAGGGGCCATATTGAATGGGCATATTGAATGAGTGTATGAGTAATGGGAGTCCATGGCTGAATGGCTTTATTGTCCACCTCCACAGAGTTTGTGTGGGAGACCGAGATGGCAGTGGGAAACTGCGATGAGGGAGCTCAATAGCCTTGACTCAGGTATGAGGAGCGCTGTTAGCAGAGAAAGTGGGAGAAAGAGAGAAAGGCAGAGAAAGAGACAGTGAAAGGGAGAGAAGGGTAAGAATGGGACTGTCATCAGCATAATGATCGTGGCAGAATGCAGCAGAGTGCACCGGTGTACAATGACAGCGGCCTTGTGCTTCTGTTACTGTGTGGAGACAGACCTGGACCATTGTAACCGGCCAGTGCCAAGCCCTGGAGCTTTAAAGCAGGGTGTGATTGAACCAAAAGACACACCCCTTCCCATCTCACACCAAAGCTTACACATGCACACTGCAGGGACATATTCACACTTACTATAGTCAGTAGTGGTGCTTGGGTAAAATCACTGGGTTAGCCAACCCAGAAACAAAAAACTATATTACAACCTATGTGTTGTGATAATTATACTGTTTGCTCTATAACCTGTGTTGTGATAATTGCGTTGTTTGCTCTATAACCTGTTAGTTCATATGCCTTGGCACCGTGAAATATGGGCCTAAGGCCGAGACAATAAGACACAGTGGAAGAATAAATTCAACCACACATTTGTTTCATCACAAAACCGGAGAGCATCATCTGTCCGGTGAACTACACAAAGCATATTGCATGTAACAAACAGTTACACGACTTACAGCATGGTCAAGCAAGGTAATGTTTCGTACATTGTCAGACTACTAAACAACTATTGACTTAGAACCAGAGTTACCGCAAGTCGCAAAGAAAACAGGAGCTGCCTCCACTAATTCCAGCACCAGTGCAAGTAGAAAAGACATGTTGACTCACCCTACTTGTAGAGAAACACCAATGCCATCCTCCTCTTACATGTTGACTCACCCTACTTGTAGAGAAACACCAATGCCATCCTTCTCTTACATGTTACCTCACCCTACTTGTAGAGAAACACCAATGCCATCCTCCTCTTACATGTTGACTCACCCTACTTGTAGAGAAACACTAATGCCATCCTCCTCTTACATGTTACCCCACCCTACTTGTAGAGAAACACCAATGCCATCCTCCTCTTACATGTTGACTCACCCTACTTGTAGAGAAACACCAATGCCATCCTCCTCTTACATGTTGACTCACCCTACTTGTAGAGAAACACTAATGCCATCCTCCTCTTACATGTTACCCCACCCTACTTGTAGAGAAACACCAATGCCATCCTCCTCTTACATGTTGACTCACCCTACTTGTAGAGAAACACTAATGCCATCCTCCTCTTACATGTTACCCCACCCTACTTGTAGAGAAACACCAATGCCATCCTCCTCTTACATGTTGACTCACCCTACTTGTAGAGAAACACCAATGCCAACCTCCTCTTACATGTTGACTCACCCTACTTGTAGAGAAACACCAATGCCATCCTGCTCTTACATGTTGACTCACCCTACTTGTAGAGAAACACCAATGCCATCCTCCTCTTACATGTTGACTCACCCTACTTGTAGAGAAACACCAATGCCATCCTCCTCTTACATGTTGACTCACCCTACTTGTAGAGAAACACCAATGCCATCCTCCTCTTACATGTTGACTCACCCTACTTGTAGAGAAACACCAATGCCAATGCCATCCTCCTCTTACATGTTGACTCACCCTACTTGTAGAGAAACACCAATGCCATCCTTCTCTTACATGTTACCTCACCCTACTTGTAGAGAAACACCAATGCCATCCTCCTCTTACATGTTGACTCACCCTACTTGTAGAGAAACACCAATGCCATCCTTCTCTTACATGTTACCTCACCCTACTTGTAGAGAAACACCAATGCCATCCTCCTCTTACATGTTACCTCACCCTACTTGTAGAGAAACACCAATGCCATCCTCCTCTTACATGTTGACTCACCCTACTTGTAGAGAAACACCAATGCCATCCTCCTCTTACATGTTGACTCACCCTACTTGTAGAGAAACACCAATGCCATCCTCCTCTTACATGTTACCTCACCCTACTTGTAGAGAAACACCAATGCCATCCTTCTCTTACATGTTGACTCACCCTACTTGTAGAGAAACACCAATGCCATCCTCCTCTTACATGTTACCTCACCCTACTTGTAGAGAAACACCAATGCCATCCTCCTCTTACATGTTGACTCACCCTACTTGTAGAGAAACACCAATGCCATCCTCCTCTTACATGTTGACTCACCCTACTTGTAGAGAAACACCAATGCCATCCTCCTCTTACATGTTGACTCACCCTACTTGTATAGAAACACCAATGCCATCCTCCTCTTACATGTTGACTCACCCTACTTGTAGAGAAACACCAATGCCATCCTCCTCTTACATGTTGACTCACCCTACTTGTAGAGAAACACCAATGCCATCCTCCTCTTACATGTTACCTCACCCTACTTGTAGAGAAACACCAATGCCATCCTTCTCTTACATGTTACCTCACCCTACTTGTAGAGAAACACCAATGCCATCCTCCTCTTACATGTTGACTCACCCTACTTGTAGAGAAACACCAATGCCATCCTCCTCTTACATGTTACCTCACCCTACTTGTAGAGAAACACCAATGCCATCCTCCTCTTACATGTTGACTCACCCTACTTGTAGAGAAACACCAATGCCATCCTCCTCTTACATGTTACCTCACCCTACTTGTAGAGAAACACCAATGCCATCCTCCTCTTACATGTTGACTCACCCTACTTGTAGAGAAACACCAATGCCATCCTCCTCTTACATGTTGACTCACCCTACTTTCTTCAGGGATATACATTTACATTCAGCCTCGTGCGAATTGAAGGACATTTATGAAACCCAGAGAGACGAAAGATATATCATTTTGTATGTTTTTCTGTTTGTACATTTTTGGGAGAAGCCTGGATTCCCTTGGCATCCATGAATACACGTCACTGCAGTATGGAATAATTGCACTGGATCATGAAAGATTTCTCATTTATCTGAGTACCCATCAGTGGGACAGAGTGCATCAAGGTGAAGAAGATGTGTCCTTTTCCGCTTCATTTGTTAGTCAACACTACTTGCTTTCAGATGCTGTACACTGTATTGCATGCTGAGAGCACTCTCCCTACATTTCTATGACTTGAGGTGGAACGTTTATGGGGGCCCTAATAATCACTAAAAGGTAGAACTGTGCTCAGTATTCAGGTCTTTCCTTCAGCCAGCAAATAGTCTACCTCTGCAACAAAATCTACATTTTACAGTATCAATTCATTCTGCTTCTATTATCTCAACATTCTGTCTCTGATTAAATTGGGACCCCGGGGTCTGACTGGATATTTATTGGTCGTTGGCTATTGAGTTTCTGACCAGCTGGCGTCATCATGTTCACCTGTATTGGAGTAATGTGTCAAGGTTCAATGACTGTTTCAGAGGGGTGGGTGCAACTCAGGCTATTGATGACAGAAGTCAAGGGTCATCCATTTAAAGACAAAATGCTCTGAACAGCACACCTATATCCCGGCAAAGTCTTCATCTTTAAAGTGGGAGATAAAAGGAGGGATATGAGGTGAGGAAGAGGTTGACTTTGTGGATGGTGTCTTCTGATGTTTCAATCTCACGCACAACACAGCCATGGGCAGAATCAGAGAGCACAATGGTAGTCGTTGAGGCTATTGATTTCCATTTGATTTGGTCAATAAGAGTGTGCCTACCTTGTTAAACAAATGGATGGAGCTGTAATGATGAGAAAAAGGTACAGCAGCAGTTTTTCCGTCAGTACTAGAATTTTGTTCCCTGCACCCTTATATGTTGCATTCGTTCTGTCTCTGTTTCTCCCATACCATCATCTAACCAATCATCTTCTCTGTTTCTCCCATACCATCATCTAACCAATCATCTTCTCTGTTTCTCCCATACCATCATCTAACCAATCATCTTCTTTGTTTCTCCCATACCATCATCTAACCAATCATCTTCTCTGTTTCTCCCATACCATCATCTAACCAATCATCTTCTCTGTTTCCCCCATACCATCATCTTAACCAATCATCTTCTCTGTTTCTCCCTTACCATCATCTAACCAATCATCTTCTCTGTTTCTCCCATACCATCATCTAACCAATCATCTTCTCTGTTTCTCCCATACCATCATCTAACCAATCATCTTCTTTGTTTCTCCCATACCATCATCTAACCAATCATCTTCTCTGTTTCTCCCATACCATCATCTAACCAATCATCTTCTCTGTTTCTCCCTTACCATCATCTAACCAATCATCTTCTCTGTTTCTCCCATACCATCATCTAACCAATCATCTTCTCTGTTTCTTCCAGACCATAATCTCACCAATCATCTTCTCTGTTTCTCCATACCATAATCTAACCAATCATCTTCTCTGTTTCTCCCATACCATAATCTATCCAATCATCTTCTCTGTTTCTCCCATAGCATAATCTAACCAATCATCTTCTCTGTTTCTCCCATAGCATAATCTAACCAATCATCTTCTCTGTTTCTCCCATACCATAATCTAACCAATCATCTTCTCTGTTTCTCCCATACCATAATCTAACCAATCATCTTCTCTGTTTCTCCCATACCTTAATCTAACCAAGCATCTTTTATTTTCTATTTCCCTCCACCTCTCTTTGTTTCTACACTGCTGTCTCTCTCTTTTCCCCTCTCTCACTCTCACTCCTTGTTCACCCCTCCCATCCTGTTGACTGGTGACAGCACAGATGTAGAGTGGGATATTGTTATATAGGCATGGAGCTGTTTGTGTATGGAGGGCGTGTGGAGTGGCTCCCTGGCCACCTCAATCTATGACCTTCTATTTGCCAAGAGCCAAGGGATGAGAATCACACAGCTGTCAGTGCCTACCCCTCCCTCCCTCCCTCCCTCCCTCCCTCCCTCCCTCCCTCCCTCCCTCCCTCCCTCCCTCCCTCCCTCCCTCCCTCCCTCCCTCCCTCCCTCCCTCCCTCCCTCCCTCCCTCTCTCTCTCTCTTTCTCTCTCTACCTATCTCTCATTATTTCCGATAGATTGAAATTGCAAAAGATATTTGGTCTAATGTTGATTTGAATGCCTGAATGTTACATATGGGAGGCTGACCAAATATCATTGCCTTTCTTTCTTGGCACAGTCTCTGAGATGGGATAGCATATGCAAACATGTTCTGTTGTTGGGATGCTTGTTAGTTTAGATAAACTTCATAGGAGCAGGAGAGAGGGTTGTTTTGAAACACTGAGATACAGCCGGCGGACATGTGCAATTAGTCTGACTTGGTGAAATGTTTATTTAAAATGTTTTCTGCTTGAGGATCGGAGAAAGTGTTTTTGTGGGGCTAATTCCAAATGTTTTTTTACACTCTCAATAAAAAGCATTGGATTTGCTTAAGCAAATTATGTTTTGCCTTCTCCTGTCAGTGGAATTCTTCTGTTCTTCAAAGACCTATTGTTTTTTTGTTCTTGTCTTCACCCATTTTGTTCTTGTCTTCACCCATTTCTGCACACCCGTTCTGCACACCCATTTCTGCACACCCGTTCTGCACACCCATTTCTGCACAGATCTTCAAGCCTTGTGAGGTTTGTGTCAGAGAGCTTTTAAACGGAGCCCTTCTTGTGTTGTAAGTAACATCTCAAGGCCTGCAGTACGCTTCAGTCAACCACTTTCCCCGCCAAATAACACAATAATGTCATGATTCACGTTAAAACAAAGTTGGCAACATTGTACTCTTGGGGAATGCTTTCATAAAGCGGAAGATGTTTTATGTAGATTGGTTTAATTGGTGTCCATGGAAAATGATACAGTACAATCTTTATATGAAGAGTAATAGCCCTGTTTGTGAGTATATTATATAAAGTGACAGAGGTAGTGGCGCAGTATTTGGGGCTATTTTCTGAGTTCAGTGGGGTCATCTATGTCCATAAAATGGATCTTACCGTGGCTGGCCAATCTCTCGCTTAGACTGCCCTGGTTGCTCTGTCTGTGCTAGAGGGGCCTAGGTGCTGCTGAAAGCCTGGGGTAAGGATTGCTTTGGGCATGGGAGGTCAGGGCAGCCTGTCCTGCATGTGTGCTCACAGAGGTCCCCTCATTAGGCAGACGCAACGGTGTGATGATCAGCCTGCACTACCCACCACCTGAGCACCACTCTCCTCTTCTCTCCTCCACACAGCTGCTGCCCATCAGTCATCCACGCTGAACACAGAGCCCAGCTCCTCTGGAGGCAATGTGCACAGGCACAGGCACAGGCACAGGCACAGGCACAGGCACAGGCACAGGCACAGGCACAGGCACAGGCACAGGCACAGGCACAGGCACAGGCACAGGCACAGGCACAGGCACAGGCACAGGCACAGGCACAGGCACAGTTCAGTGCACACGCGTGCACCTACCCAATAGTCCCTCTGGATGTAGGTTGGTCCCTATGCACAATGCTGATTCTAAAGCAGTTTGTCATATAGCAACACACACAGACACACTATCTGTTAGAAGGACAACATTCCTTTTCCATTTCACTCTCGTGTCATATCCCGTCCCGCCAATCCAAAAGCTCATTTATGCAGTCTGTGTTTCACTGAAAACATTATTCGGCGTCCTCTGATAAAACGGTGGGCGGTTGATGTGTACGGACGTGACTCTGGGAGACCCAATTCAGCAGACGCAGCTGCAACATGAGATGTGTAATGTGTGGGTATCTCTCCCGGTGTCACGCTATTGCCAGGTTTTTCAGGGACTCAGTGTGAATTCATTGGCAGGCATCTATAAGTAGCTGACACCTGTGTGTGTTTAAAGAGCTCCTAATACAGACAATACCATGCATCCGAGGGTCTCCCTGCAACAGCTGCTTGTGAGTATATAACAGCAATTTCTAGCTGTGTGTTTGAATGCATTAGCTGTTTTAGTTATTTCGATGTAGATGAGATATTTGGTCTATGTAAGAGGACTCAGTAGAGCATGCTGATCTGTGTAATACTGTACTGTACAGAGAAATTGATCCATGTGTAAGAATCCCCTGCTGTAAAACGCAGCGATGGATAAGGTATTTGAGAATCTGTGGTGAGAGACCACATGAGATCACTCCATCCATCATCCAACCTCCCTCCATGCACACACACACACACGCACGCACACACACACACACACGCGTGCTCACGCAAGCACGCACGCTCGCACACACACACACACACACACACACACACACACACACACACACACACACACACACACACACACACACACACACACACACACACACACACACACACTAACACACTAACACACTAACACATATACACACACACTCTCCACCTGAGACCTTCACATACAGTAGATGAACCAAACCACCCACGTCTCTCTCTCTATATCTCTAGATAGTTCAGATCCTTCAGTGTCATTCCGGTTCACCTGTTCTGTTGTATTGTTAACATATGTTTGAACACTGACAGTTTTGAAGCTTCAATGAGGCTTACACAAGTGTTTGAGTTCCTTGAAAACATGTGTAAATCCCAATGTTGGGATAATTAACACTTTGTTACAATATGTAAATAATAATGTTAGAATTATATTAGAATATGTGATGTGTAGGAAAATGCTATATTTTTTTAAATTTGTAATGCACAAACTTAACATGATGAATAGGAATTACATTTACTCTCACGGGTGGGCAAAAATAACTACCTGAAAGCTAGGTCCCTAATAAGGCACGCCTAAGGATTACATTCAAAAAGACCCAGCTGCTAGGTCAACCCAGCATGAAAGTACATAACAACCCAACTGATGGTTAAAGGAATTCCATCAACCCAACATGTTGGGTTATTCATACAGCCCAACTGACTAACCCAGTGTGTGTTCTGTCCAATATTTACCCAGCGCTGGGTTACCAAATAGCTCAAATTGGGTTGTTTTTAACCCAACATTTTATTGAGTGAACATAACAGCGAGCAGACAGCATTCACACACATTATTTTCCTCCCCAGACTTCTGTTGGCGATGTGTTATTCAAAGGTGCTTCACAACCTTGTAAGAAACATGCGTTCCTCCACTACAGACAGGTGTTGTATTTTTGGCACTTTGCCTCCCTTAGATGATGAAACGGCTGACATAAAGATGGATGAGTGGATGTAACAGCTAGGTCTTCTGGAAAGTGGACTTGGACAGGCAGTCTCTTTGGCTGGACCAATCACTTTCGTGACTTTCACTTCCTTCACTTTCACTTTCGTGACTGTGTAGGCAGTTTTGTAGGGGGGTGTGTAGGCAGTTTTTTAGGGGGGTGTATAGGCAGTTTTGTAGGGGGGTGTGTAGGCAGTTTTGTAGGGGGGTGTGTAGGCAGTTTTGTAGGGGGGTGTGTAGGCAGTTTTTAGGGGGTGTGTAGGCAGTTTTTTAGGGGGGTGTGTAGGCAGTTTTGTAGGGGGTGTAGGCAGTTTTTTAAGGGGGGTGTGTAGGCAGTTTTGTAGAGGTGTGTGTAGGCAGTTTTGTAGGGGGGTGTGTAGGCAGTTTTGTAGGGGTGTGTTCACAAAAGGGTACGGTAAGTACAGTTTTTTACAATCACTTTGGCACTAATTTCAGAACCTTGTGGTCATTTTTCAAAACTCTAGACACA